>NW_028283618.1:0-12500 GCF_059441095.1 Idiotropiscis lumnitzeri
AACCCTAACCCTAACCCTAACCCTAACCCTAACCCTAACCCTAACCCTAACCCTAACCCTAACCCTAACCCTAACCCTAACCCTAACCCTAACCCTAACCCTAACCCTAACCCTAACCCTAACCCTAACCCTAACCCTAACCCTAACCCTAACCCTAACCCTAACCCTAACCCTAACCCTAACCCTAACCCTAACCCTAACCCTAACCCTAACCCTAACCCTAACCCTAACCCTAACCCTAACCCTAACCCTAACCCTAACCCTAACCCTAACCCTAACCCTAACCCTAACCCTAACCCTAACCCTAACCCTAACCCTAACCCTAACCCTAACCCTAACCCTAACCCTAACCCTAACCCTAACCCTAACCCTAACCCTAACCCTAACCCTAACCCTAACCCTAACCCTAACCCTAACCCTAACCCTAACCCTAACCCTAACCCTAACCCTAACCCTAACCCTAACCCTAACCCTAACCCTAACCCTAACCCTAACCCTAACCCTAACCCTAACCCTAACCCTAACCCTAACCCTAACCCTAACCCTAACCCTAACCCTAACCCTAACCCTAACCCTAACCCTAACCCTAACCCTAACCCTAACCCTAACCCTAACCCTAACCCTAACCCTAACCCTAACCCTAACCCTAACCCTAACCCTAACCCTAACCCTAACCCTAACCCTAACCCTAACCCTAACCCTAACCCTAACCCTAACCCTAACCCTAACCCTAACCCTAACCCTAACCCTAACCCTAACCCTAACCCTAACCCTAACCCTAACCCTAACCCTAACCCTAACCCTAACCCTAACCCTAACCCTAACCCTAACCCTAACCCTAACCCTAACCCTAACCCTAACCCTAACCCTAACCCTAACCCTAACCCTAACCCTAACCCTAACCCTAACCCTAACCCTAACCCTAACCCTAACCCTAACCCTAACCCTAACCCTAACCCTAACCCTAACCCTAACCCTAACCCTAACCCTAACCCTAACCCTAACCCTAACCCTAACCCTAACCCTAACCCTAACCCTAACCCTAACCCTAACCCTAACCCTAACCCTAACCCTAACCCTAACCCTAACCCTAACCCTAACCCTAACCCTAACCCTAACCCTAACCCTAACCCTAACCCTAACCCTAACCCTAACCCTAACCCTAACCCTAACCCTAACCCTAACCCTAACCCTAACCCTAACCCTAACCCTAACCCTAACCCTAACCCTAACCCTAACCCTAACCCTAACCCTAACCCTAACCCTAACCCTAACCCTAACCCTAACCCTAACCCTAACCCTAACCCTAACCCTAACCCTAACCCTAACCCTAACCCTAACCCTAACCCTAACCCTAACCCTAACCCTAACCCTAACCCTAACCCTAACCCTAACCCTAACCCTAACCCTAACCCTAACCCTAACCCTAACCCTAACCCTAACCCTAACCCTAACCCTAACCCTAACCCTAACCCTAACCCTAACCCTAACCCTAACCCTAACCCTAACCCTAACCCTAACCCTAACCCTAACCCTAACCCTAACCCTAACCCTAACCCTAACCCTAACCCTAACCCTAACCCTAACCCTAACCCTAACCCTAACCCTAACCCTAACCCTAACCCTAACCCTAACCCTAACCCTAACCCTAACCCTAACCCTAACCCTAACCCTAACCCTAACCCTAACCCTAACCCTAACCCTAACCCTAACCCTAACCCTAACCCTAACCCTAACCCTAACCCTAACCCTAACCCTAACCCTAACCCTAACCCTAACCCTAACCCTAACCCTAACCCTAACCCTAACCCTAACCCTAACCCTAACCCTAACCCTAACCCTAACCCTAACCCTAACCCTAACCCTAACCCTAACCCTAACCCTAACCCTAACCCTAACCCTAACCCTAACCCTAACCCTAACCCTAACCCTAACCCTAACCCTAACCCTAACCCTAACCCTAACCCTAACCCTAACCCTAACCCTAACCCTAACCCTAACCCTAACCCTAACCCTAACCCTAACCCTAACCCTAACCCTAACCCTAACCCTAACCCTAACCCTAACCCTAACCCTAACCCTAACCCTAACCCTAACCCTAACCCTAACCCTAACCCTAACCCTAACCCTAACCCTAACCCTAACCCTAACCCTAACCCTAACCCTAACCCTAACCCTAACCCTAACCCTAACCCTAACCCTAACCCTAACCCTAACCCTAACCCTAACCCTAACCCTAACCCTAACCCTAACCCTAACCCTAACCCTAACCCTAACCCTAACCCTAACCCTAACCCTAACCCTAACCCTAACCCTAACCCTAACCCTAACCCTAACCCTAACCCTAACCCTAACCCTAACCCTAACCCTAACCCTAACCCTAACCCTAACCCTAACCCTAACCCTAACCCTAACCCTAACCCTAACCCTAACCCTAACCCTAACCCTAACCCTAACCCTAACCCTAACCCTAACCCTAACCCTAACCCTAACCCTAACCCTAACCCTAACCCTAACCCTAACCCTAACCCTAACCCTAACCCTAACCCTAACCCTAACCCTAACCCTAACCCTAACCCTAACCCTAACCCTAACCCTAACCCTAACCCTAACCCTAACCCTAACCCTAACCCTAACCCTAACCCTAACCCTAACCCTAACCCTAACCCTAACCCTAACCCTAACCCTAACCCTAACCCTAACCCTAACCCTAACCCTAACCCTAACCCTAACCCTAACCCTAACCCTAACCCTAACCCTAACCCTAACCCTAACCCTAACCCTAACCCTAACCCTAACCCTAACCCTAACCCTAACCCTAACCCTAACCCTAACCCTAACCCTAACCCTAACCCTAACCCTAACCCTAACCCTAACCCTAACCCTAACCCTAACCCTAACCCTAACCCGAACCCTAACCCTAACCCTAACCCTAACCCTAACCCTAACCCTAACCCTAACCCTAACCCTAACCCTAACCCTAACCCTAACCCTAACCCTAACCCTAACCCTAACCCTAACCCTAACCCTAACCCTAACCCTAACCCTAACCCTAACCCTAACCCTAACCCTAACCCTAACCCTAACCCTAACCCTAACCCTAACCCTAACCCTAACCCTAACCCTAACCCTAACCCTAACCCTAACCCTAACCCTAACCCTAACCCTAACCCTAACCCTAACCCTAACCCTAACCCTAACCCTAACCCTAACCCTAACCCTAACCCTAACCCTAACCCTAACCCTAACCCTAACCCTAACCCTAACCCTAACCCTAACCCTAACCCTAACCCTAACCCTAACCCTAACCCTAACCCTAACCCTAACCCTAACCCTAACCCTAACCCTAACCCTAACCCTAACCCTAACCCTAACCCTAACCCTAACCCTAACCCTAACCCTAACCCTAACCCTAACCCTAACCCTAACCCTAACCCTAACCCTAACCCTAACCCTAACCCTAACCCTAACCCTAACCCTAACCCTAACCCTAACCCTAACCCTAACCCTAACCCTAACCCTAACCCTAACCCTAACCCTAACCCTAACCCTAACCCTAACCCTAACCCTAACCCTAACCCTAACCCTAACCCTAACCCTAACCCTAACCCTAACCCTAACCCTAACCCTAACCCTAACCCTAACCCTAACCCTAACCCTAACCCTAACCCTAACCCTAACCCTAACCCTAACCCTAACCCTAACCCTAACCCTAACCCTAACCCTAACCCTAACCCTAACCCTAACCCTAACCCTAACCCTAACCCTAACCCTAACCCTAACCCTAACCCTAACCCTAACCCTAACCCTAACCCTAACCCTAACCCTAACCCTAACCCTAACCCTAACCCTAACCCTAACCCTAACCCTAACCCTAACCCTAACCCTAACCCTAACCCTAACCCTAACCCTAACCCTAACCCTAACCCTAACCCTAACCCTAACCCTAACCCTAACCCTAACCCTAACCCTAACCCTAACCCTAACCCTAACCCTAACCCTAACCCTAACCCTAACCCTAACCCTAACCCTAACCCTAACCCTAACCCTAACCCTAACCCTAACCCTAACCCTAACCCTAACCCTAACCCTAACCCTAACCCTAACCCTAACCCTAACCCTAACCCTAACCCTAACCCTAACCCTAACCCTAACCCTAACCCTAACCCTAACCCTAACCCTAACCCTAACCCTAACCCTAACCCTAACCCTAACCCTAACCCTAACCCTAACCCTAACCCTAACCCTAACCCTAACCCTAACCCTAACCCTAACCCTAACCCTAACCCTAACCCTAACCCTAACCCTAACCCTAACCCTAACCCTAACCCTAACCCTAACCCTAACCCTAACCCTAACCCTAACCCTAACCCTAACCCTAACCCTAACCCTAACCCTAACCCTAACCCTAACCCTAACCCTAACCCTAACCCTAACCCTAACCCTAACCCTAACCCTAACCCTAACCCTAACCCTAACCCTAACCCTAACCCTAACCCTAACCCTAACCCTAACCCTAACCCTAACCCTAACCCTAACCCTAACCCTAACCCTAACCCTAACCCTAACCCTAACCCTAACCCTAACCCTAACCCTAACCCTAACCCTAACCCTAACCCTAACCCTAACCCTAACCCTAACCCTAACCCTAACCCTAACCCTAACCCTAACCCTAACCCTAACCCTAACCCTAACCCTAACCCTAACCCTAACCCTAACCCTAACCCTAACCCTAACCCTAACCCTAACCCTAACCCTAACCCTAACCCTAACCCTAACCCTAACCCTAACCCTAACCCTAACCCTAACCCTAACCCTAACCCTAACCCTAACCCTAACCCTAACCCTAACCCTAACCCTAACCCTAACCCTAACCCTAACCCTAACCCTAACCCTAACCCTAACCCTAACCCTAACCCTAACCCTAACCCTAACCCTAACCCTAACCCTAACCCTAACCCTAACCCTAACCCTAACCCTAACCCTAACCCTAACCCTAACCCTAACCCTAACCCTAACCCTAACCCTAACCCTAACCCTAACCCTAACCCTAACCCTAACCCTAACCCTAACCCTAACCCTAACCCTAACCCTAACCCTAACCCTAACCCTAACCCTAACCCTAACCCTAACCCTAACCCTAACCCTAACCCTAACCCTAACCCTAACCCTAACCCTAACCCTAACCCTAACCCTAACCCTAACCCTAACCCTAACCCTAACCCTAACCCTAACCCTAACCCTAACCCTAACCCTAACCCTAACCCTAACCCTAACCCTAACCCTAACCCTAACCCTAACCCTAACCCTAACCCTAACCCTAACCCTAACCCTAACCCTAACCCTAACCCTAACCCTAACCCTAACCCTAACCCTAACCCTAACCCTAACCCTAACCCTAACCCTAACCCTAACCCTAACCCTAACCCTAACCCTAACCCTAACCCTAACCCTAACCCTAACCCTAACCCTAACCCTAACCCTAACCCTAACCCTAACCCTAACCCTAACCCTAACCCTAACCCTAACCCTAACCCTAACCCTAACCCTAACCCTAACCCTAACCCTAACCCTAACCCTAACCCTAACCCTAACCCTAACCCTAACCCTAACCCTAACCCTAACCCTAACCCTAACCCTAACCCTAACCCTAACCCTAACCCTAACCCTAACCCTAACCCTAACCCTAACCCTAACCCTAACCCTAACCCTAACCCTAACCCTAACCCTAACCCTAACCCTAACCCTAACCCTAACCCTAACCCTAACCCTAACCCTAACCCTAACCCTAACCCTAACCCTAACCCTAACCCTAACCCTAACCCTAACCCTAACCCTAACCCTAACCCTAACCCTAACCCTAACCCTAACCCTAACCCTAACCCTAACCCTAACCCTAACCCTAACCCTAACCCTAACCCTAACCCTAACCCTAACCCTAACCCTAACCCTAACCCTAACCCTAACCCTAACCCTAACCCTAACCCTAACCCTAACCCTAACCCTAACCCTAACCCTAACCCTAACCCTAACCCTAACCCTAACCCTAACCCTAACCCTAACCCTAACCCTAACCCTAACCCTAACCCTAACCCTAACCCTAACCCTAACCCTAACCCTAACCCTAACCCTAACCCTAACCCTAACCCTAACCCTAACCCTAACCCTAACCCTAACCCTAACCCTAACCCTAACCCTAACCCTAACCCTAACCCTAACCCTAACCCTAACCCTAACCCTAACCCTAACCCTAACCCTAACCCTAACCCTAACCCTAACCCTAACCCTAACCCTAACCCTAACCCTAACCCTAACCCTAACCCTAACCCTAACCCTAACCCTAACCCTAACCCTAACCCTAACCCTAACCCTAACCCTAACCCTAACCCTAACCCTAACCCTAACCCTAACCCTAACCCTAACCCTAACCCTAACCCTAACCCTAACCCTAACCCTAACCCTAACCCTAACCCTAACCCTAACCCTAACCCTAACCCTAACCCTAACCCTAACCCTAACCCTAACCCTAACCCTAACCCTAACCCTAACCCTAACCCTAACCCTAACCCTAACCCTAACCCTAACCCTAACCCTAACCCTAACCCTAACCCTAACCCTAACCCTAACCCTAACCCTAACCCTAACCCTAACCCTAACCCTAACCCTAACCCTAACCCTAACCCTAACCCTAACCCTAACCCTAACCCTAACCCTAACCCTAACCCTAACCCTAACCCTAACCCTAACCCTAACCCTAACCCTAACCCTAACCCTAACCCTAACCCTAACCCTAACCCTAACCCTAACCCTAACCCTAACCCTAACCCTAACCCTAACCCTAACCCTAACCCTAACCCTAACCCTAACCCTAACCCTAACCCTAACCCTAACCCTAACCCTAACCCTAACCCTAACCCTATACCCTAACCCTAACCCTAACCCTAACCCTAACCCTAACCCTAACCCTAACCCTAACCCTAACCCTAACCCTAACCCTAACCCTAACCCTAACCCTAACCCTAACCCTAACCCTAACCCTAACCCTAACCCTAACCCTAACCCTAACCCTAACCCTAACCCTAACCCTAACCCTAACCCTAACCCTAACCCTAACCCTAACCCTAACCCTAACCCTAACCCTAACCCTAACCCTAACCCTAACCCTAACCCTAACCCTAACCCTAACCCTAACCCTAACCCTAACCCTAACCCTAACCCTAACCCTAACCCTAACCCTAACCCTAACCCTAACCCTAACCCTAACCCTAACCCTAACCCTAACCCTAACCCTAACCCTAACCCTAACCCTAACCCTAACCCTAACCCTAACCCTAACCCTAACCCTAACCCTAACCCTAACCCTAACCCTAACCCTAACCCTAACCCTAACCCTAACCCTAACCCTAACCCTAACCCTAACCCTAACCCTAACCCTAACCCTAACCCTAACCCTAACCCTAACCCTAACCCTAACCCTAACCCTAACCCTAACCCTAACCCTAACCCTAACCCTAACCCTAACCCTAACCCTAACCCTAACCCTAACCCTAACCCTAACCCTAACCCTAACCCTAACCCTAACCCTAACCCTAACCCTAACCCTAACCCTAACCCTAACCCTAACCCTAACCCTAACCCTAACCCTAACCCTAACCCTAACCCTAACCCTAACCCTAACCCTAACCCTAACCCTAACCCTAACCCTAACCCTAACCCTAACCCTAACCCTAACCCTAACCCTAACCCTAACCCTAACCCTAACCCTAACCCTAACCCTAACCCTAACCCTAACCCTAACCCTAACCCTAACCCTAACCCTAACCCTAACCCTAACCCTAACCCTAACCCTAACCCTAACCCTAACCCTAACCCTAACCCTAACCCTAACCCTAACCCTAACCCTAACCCTAACCCTAACCCTAACCCTAACCCTAACCCTAACCCTAACCCTAACCCTAACCCTAACCCTAACCCTAACCCTAACCCTAACCCTAACCCTAACCCTAACCCTAACCCTAACCCTAACCCTAACCCTAACCCTAACCCTAACCCTAACCCTAACCCTAACCCTAACCCTAACCCTAACCCTAACCCTAACCCTAACCCTAACCCTAACCCTAACCCTAACCCTAACCCTAACCCTAACCCTAACCCTAACCCTAACCCTAACCCTAACCCTAACCCTAACCCTAACCCTAACCCTAACCCTAACCCTAACCCTAACCCTAACCCTAACCCTAACCCTAACCCTAACCCTAACCCTAACCCTAACCCTAACCCTAACCCTAACCCTAACCCTAACCCTAACCCTAACCCTAACCCTAACCCTAACCCTAACCCTAACCCTAACCCTAACCCTAACCCTAACCCTAACCCTAACCCTAACCCTAACCCTAACCCTAACCCTAACCCTAACCCTAACCCTAACCCTAACCCTAACCCTAACCCTAACCCTAACCCTAACCCTAACCCTAACCCTAACCCTAACCCTAACCCTAACCCTAACCCTAACCCTAACCCTAACCCTAACCCTAACCCTAACCCTAACCCTAACCCTAACCCTAACCCTAACCCTAACCCTAACCCTAACCCTAACCCTAACCCTAACCCTAACCCTAACCCTAACCCTAACCCTAACCCTAACCCTAACCCTAACCCTAACCCTAACCCTAACCCTAACCCTAACCCTAACCCTAACCCTAACCCTAACCCTAACCCTAACCCTAACCCTAACCCTAACCCTAACCCTAACCCTAACCCTAACCCTAACCCTAACCCTAACCCTAACCCTAACCCTAACCCTAACCCTAACCCTAACCCTAACCCTAACCCTAACCCTAACCCTAACCCTAACCCTAACCCTAACCCTAACCCTAACCCTAACCCTAACCCTAACCCTAACCCTAACCCTAACCCTAACCCTAACCCTAACCCTAACCCTAACCCTAACCCTAACCCTAACCCTAACCCTAACCCTAACCCTAACCCTAACCCTAACCCTAACCCTAACCCTAACCCTAACCCTAACCCTAACCCTAACCCTAACCCTAACCCTAACCCTAACCCTAACCCTAACCCTAACCCTAACCCTAACCCTAACCCTAACCCTAACCCTAACCCTAACCCTAACCCTAACCCTAACCCTAACCCTAACCCTAACCCTAACCCTAACCCTAACCCTAACCCTAACCCTAACCCTAACCCTAACCCTAACCCTAACCCTAACCCTAACCCTAACCCTAACCCTAACCCTAACCCTAACCCTAACCCTAACCCTAACCCTAACCCTAACCCTAACCCTAACCCTAACCCTAACCCTAACCCTAACCCTAACCCTAACCCTAACCCTAACCCTAACCCTAACCCTAACCCTAACCCTAACCCTAACCCTAACCCTAACCCTAACCCTAACCCTAACCCTAACCCTAACCCTAACCCTAACCCTAACCCTAACCCTAACCCTAACCCTAACCCTAACCCTAACCCTAACCCTAACCCTAACCCTAACCCTAACCCTAACCCTAACCCTAACCCTAACCCTAACCCTAACCCTAACCCTAACCCTAACCCTAACCCTAACCCTAACCCTAACCCTAACCCTAACCCTAACCCTAACCCTAACCCTAACCCTAACCCTAACCCTAACCCTAACCCTAACCCTAACCCTAACCCTAACCCTAACCCTAACCCTAACCCTAACCCTAACCCTAACCCTAACCCTAACCCTAACCCTAACCCTAACCCTAACCCTAACCCTAACCCTAACCCTAACCCTAACCCTAACCCTAACCCTAACCCTAACCCTAACCCTAACCCTAACCCTAACCCTAACCCTAACCCTAACCCTAACCCTAACCCTAACCCTAACCCTAACCCTAACCCTAACCCTAACCCTAACCCTAACCCTAACCCTAACCCTAACCCTAACCCTAACCCTAACCCTAACCCTAACCCTAACCCTAACCCTAACCCTAACCCTAACCCTAACCCTAACCCTAACCCTAACCCTAACCCTAACCCTAACCCTAACCCTAACCCTAACCCTAACCCTAACCCTAACCCTAACCCTAACCCTAACCCTAACCCTAACCCTAACCCTAACCCTAACCCTAACCCTAACCCTAACCCTAACCCTAACCCTAACCCTAACCCTAACCCTAACCCTAACCCTAACCCTAACCCTAACCCTAACCCTAACCCTAACCCTAACCCTAACCCTAACCCTAACCCTAACCCTAACCCTAACCCTAACCCTAACCCTAACCCTAACCCTAACCCTAACCCTAACCCTAACCCTAACCCTAACCCTAACCCTAACCCTAACCCTAACCCTAACCCTAACCCTAACCCTAACCCTAACCCTAACCCTAACCCTAACCCTAACCCTAACCCTAACCCTAACCCTAACCCTAACCCTAACCCTAACCCTAACCCTAACCCTAACCCTAACCCTAACCCTAACCCTAACCCTAACCCTAACCCTAACCCTAACCCTAACCCTAACCCTAACCCTAACCCTAACCCTAACCCTAACCCTAACCCTAACCCTAACCCTAACCCTAACCCTAACCCTAACCCTAACCCTAACCCTAACCCTAACCCTAACCCTAACCCTAACCCTAACCCTAACCCTAACCCTAACCCTAACCCTAACCCTAACCCTAACCCTAACCCTAACCCTAACCCTAACCCTAACCCTAACCCTAACCCTAACCCTAACCCTAACCCTAACCCTAACCCTAACCCTAACCCTAACCCTAACCCTAACCCTAACCCTAACCCTAACCCTAACCCTAACCCTAACCCTAACCCTAACCCTAACCCTAACCCTAACCCTAACCCTAACCCTAACCCTAACCCTAACCCTAACCCTAACCCTAACCCTAACCCTAACCCTAACCCTAACCCTAACCCTAACCCTAACCCTAACCCTAACCCTAACCCTAACCCTAACCCTAACCCTAACCCTAACCCTAACCCTAACCCTAACCCTAACCCTAACCCTAACCCTAACCCTAACCCTAACCCTAACCCTAACCCTAACCCTAACCCTAACCCTAACCCTAACCCTAACCCTAACCCTAACCCTAACCCTAACCCTAACCCTAACCCTAACCCTAACCCTAACCCTAACCCTAACCCTAACCCTAACCCTAACCCTAACCCTAACCCTAACCCTAACCCTAACCCTAACCCTAACCCTAACCCTAACCCTAACCCTAACCCTAACCCTAACCCTAACCCTAACCCTAACCCTAACCCTAACCCTAACCCTAACCCTAACCCTAACCCTAACCCTAACCCTAACCCTAACCCTAACCCTAACCCTAACCCTAACCCTAACCCTAACCCTAACCCTAACCCTAACCCTAACCCTAACCCTAACCCTAACCCTAACCCTAACCCTAACCCTAACCCTAACCCTAACCCTAACCCTAACCCTAACCCTAACCCTAACCCTAACCCTAACCCTAACCCTAACCCTAACCCTAACCCTAACCCTAACCCTAACCCTAACCCTAACCCTAACCCTAACCCTAACCCTAACCCTAACCCTAACCCTAACCCTAACCCTAACCCTAACCCTAACCCTAACCCTAACCCTAACCCTAACCCTAACCCTAACCCTAACCCTAACCCTAACCCTAACCCTAACCCTAACCCTAACCCTAACCCTAACCCTAACCCTAACCCTAACCCTAACCCTAACCCTAACCCTAACCCTAACCCTAACCCTAACCCTAACCCTAACCCTAACCCTAACCCTAACCCTAACCCTAACCCTAACCCTAACCCTAACCCTAACCCTAACCCTAACCCTAACCCTAACCCTAACCCTAACCCTAACCCTAACCCTAACCCTAACCCTAACCCTAACCCTAACCCTAACCCTAACCCTAACCCTAACCCTAACCCTAACCCTAACCCTAACCCTAACCCTAACCCTAACCCTAACCCTAACCCTAACCCTAACCCTAACCCTAACCCTAACCCTAACCCTAACCCTAACCCTAACCCTAACCCTAACCCTAACCCTAACCCTAACCCTAACCCTAACCCTAACCCTAACCCTAACCCTAACCCTAACCCTAACCCTAACCCTAACCCTAACCCTAACCCTAACCCTAACCCTAACCCTAACCCTAACCCTAACCCTAACCCTAACCCTAACCCTAACCCTAACCCTAACCCTAACCCTAACCCTAACCCTAACCCTAACCCTAACCCTAACCCTAACCCTAACCCTAACCCTAACCCTAACCCTAACCCTAACCCTAACCCTAACCCTAACCCTAACCCTAACCCTAACCCTAACCCTAACCCTAACCCTAACCCTAACCCTAACCCTAACCCTAACCCTAACCCTAACCCTAACCCTAACCCTAACCCTAACCCTAACCCTAACCCTAACCCTAACCCTAACCCTAACCCTAACCCTAACCCTAACCCTAACCCTAACCCTAACCCTAACCCTAACCCTAACCCTAACCCTAACCCTA